>NC_047661.1:113199735-113233200 GCF_011762505.2 Arvicanthis niloticus
TTTGGTGGTCAGAGTTCAGCTTCTGGTGCCTTTCCTCAGAAACTGGCCAAGCTGTTTTTTTCAGTATAGCAATTCTCTTTTCTGGGACCTATGCCTCACAGATTGAGGTTCACTGTAAGCTGGCTGGTTCCCAGAGAAGCTGATGGATCCCTTGTGCAGGAGTGTCTGCTTCTGTCAGTGCTTATGGTCAAAACTCAGGTCTGTTTCCTGCTCTGACGAACTATTTGCCCTTTACACTTGCCCAACAATGTCTTGGCAAGAAGTATTTTGTGAGGGCCACGAAGTTCCAAGCTCCTATGACCTAATATCCTCCTTTTTCTCTCTTCTGTGAGCAATGGCTACGCACTGACATTCTGCTTCTGTTTTGTAACTCAATAGATTCCTTTGAAAGTATAAATAAGGACTGTTTGTAGACATAGGAAAATTGTTTAGCTAGGAGAAATAGCTTTCTGTTATCAGAATTTCACATTCTGAAATGTGAGTTACTGATTGTTTTTTAATGAGTATGTATTGCCTCAAGGACTTTTGGAGAAGTGTAGTTTAAACTGTAACATGAGTATTATGGCATCAGATTGCTTAGGCTTAAAGTCAGTGAGTTTTACACATAAATCAGTAGGTGATTATATTGGGCAGTGTGCTTATTTAATAATCTGAACTTAGGTCGCCCACACATTCGTGTCTAGGGACTTGAGGAGTTTATACATAAACACATGTACATATGCCTTACTAGGCTTACAGTTTTCCCAGCGCGTCTGGTTTTATTACCTACGCAAAAGCATGGCATAAAATAACAGTGTCCTAGCTATTTGTTGCTGCTGTATTTACTTTTAGTTATTATAACACTCTGCAGATGGACATAATCTCACTGTACGGGCAAGTAACAAAAGCCAGAGGAGGTTACTACTTACGACTTTCCCAAGGTCATAGAGCTAGAGTTTCAGAGTCAAGGTTTATAGCCTGGTTCCTTGTGCTGGCCCTCACATTCTACTGGTCACCCATGAGTCTGATCGCTGCATCATTCATCTCCTCATCAGGTTGCATGCATGTATGGTGTATTAGTTATTAGGAAGGCATGGCTGCACCTGTGTTTAAAAGCCCATTTCCTGTTTAAAAATCATATTAGCAATTTTTAACAAGTCTTGCTGTTAAAGATTTCATCCTGGCAGCAAGTCTGTGCTGTTGGAATGTATACATTTCTTAACATATGTCTAAGTCTTACTTCTTTGAGGAAGTATATTGTACAGCAGAACGGATTTTTTTGTTTGTTTGTTTGATTCTTTTCTGCTGAGAGAAGAGTCTTTTGAACGTAGCATTGTGGGTATGACCCAGGCATGCTCTGCAGATGGCTTCAGTGGATATGAGTCGTCCAGTGGATGAATTCTTGTGTGAAATAAATACTGAGTTTTTAAAAACAGCTCATATCATAGCCTGTTTATCAGAATTCCTGTCACCATCTCTCACAATGGATGTTTGAATTTTCTGGCTCCTACGGGAGCCTGGGTGAAGCCTGAGCTGTAAGAGTGAGCATGTGCCAGGTACTCAGCAGATGTTAGGGTGAAGGGAGCTATAAGGGAATTCTCGTGTACAATTGCATGAGGTAGATGGAACAAGGAATCAAGGAATGGGATTTTTATTCTTGAACCTAAGCAACCATTGGTCTTCATGACATTTTCCTGGTTGTGCTTTTTTTTTTTCCCTGACCTTATATTGTCTCCTCCTATTTTTAAGTGTGTTTTTATGTATGTATGTGTTTGTATTTGTATCTGTATGTGTAGTATACATGTGCACATACATGTGTACACATGCATGTGAGAGGCAGCAGCCAGTGTTCTCTATCCCTCCTACCTTATCTTTTCTTTGAGAGATTTTGTCACTCACTGAACTTAGAGCTTTTTGGGTAGATTGACTGGCCTTTGTGGTCCAAGGATCTTTCCCTTTGCCACCTCCCTCAGAGCTACAGATGAGTGGCCATGCCTGGCTTTGTAGGTGATGCTGGGGAATCCTAGTAGGTGTTCATGCTTCCTGTACACGTGGGGCAAACTATCTCACCAGTTCCTTTCTTACTGTCTACAATGGCCCATCAGTTCTCTTTTAAGTTTGTGTGTGTGTGTGTGTGTGTGTGTGTGTGTGTGTTTGTGCATGCATTGTCCTCTCCCCCACCCCCATCAGAGTCCAGAAGTCAGGACTAAAATTAAAATTTTATTAAAATTTAAATTTATTTAAATTTATTTAAATTTAAATAAAAATTTTAATTAAAATTTTTATTAAAAATAACCCCTGGTGTTATTCCTCAGGAGGCTCTCAGCCTTGCATTTTGATACAAGGTCTCCCACTGACTCCTGGGACTCACAGGTTAGCCAAGGGTGGCTGGATTAGCATCACTTATTCTTAGGGCTCTTCTGGTCTCTGTCTTCCTGTGCTGGGATTTTAGACATATTATCACCATTGTGCCTAGTTTTTCAAAAATGGGTACAGGGGATTGAACTCGGGTCTTCAACTTTGTGTTGCACCTGCTTTATAGGCAGAGCTATTAACACGATTTTAAATGCAAATTTGACTTTCCTGTTCAAGTATCAGTGCATTTTTGGCTGTTGCTTTAAAACGTCTGTGCGTCTCTTTAATCATGAGTGTTAACAGTAAGGAGTTGACTCAGAAATGGGATTTCATTTTGAACAGATCCACTTGTCAAGATGCAATATCTCTTCCATTGGTCCAAACCGAGCAGAACAAACCTTGCTGGGGTGGGTTATCAGTGGGAATGTAGGATCTGTTTTCATTTATGGAATTAGGGATTGCCTAACAGGAAGCATATGGTTATATAAACTCGATCAGGATCTTCCATATGTGTGCAGTGGCCCCGACTGAGAACACCCATAAGCCCCCTTTTTCCATGGTCGCTAATTATTTCTAGAATCAATGGAAGAAATCAGTCTAAAACTCTTGATAGACCCCCAATGCATTTTAATTTGCGCTTGTATTATAAACAGTGTTAGATGGTTAGTGACAGTTTGGGTGTCAGGCGTTGGCAGCCTGTTGTTGCTGGGCCTTGGTTAGTGTAACCTTTTGGCCTTTTTTTGCAGCTGTTCCATTTCCGCCAAGTCACCGGCTGACAGCAAAGGAAGTGTTTGATAACGATGGGAAGCCTCGTGTGGATATCTTAAAAGCACATCTCATGAAGGAGGGCAGGCTGGAAGAAAGCGTCGCATTGAGAATAATAACAGAGGGTGCTTCGATTCTCCGACAGGAAAAAAACTTGCTGGATATCGACGCCCCAGTCACAGGTAAGGCCCAAGCATGGAGCCCACTCTATCAACCACTATATAAAACAGTAAAATCGAAGGTCCACCAGTGAGCCTTCAGAGACTCACCATTTGCTTTTACCATTGAATCTGCATGTTAAGCAATCAAGGATATCATTTGTGCATAAAAATATGTTTATTTGCACTCTCTGCCTACACAATTGAATTGTTGTGATCTCAAAAATGATGTACAACAGTGTTGGTGCAGATAGTCAATTGATTAACAGTGTACTCCCACCAGGCAATGTTCCTTGTGGTGTCCTCAGCCTTCCACAGAGGCCATGTCCAAGGGAAAGAGACTGAAATGTGTGCCAAGGATGGTCTCCAGGCTGCATCCTCTCAGCAGCACCTGGGAAGTTGTGAAAATGTAGACTCTCAGTCTCCACCTTGCAACTACTGAGTCGGCGTTCCTGGGGTCAGGTCTAGCAGTCTCTGTTTGATTAAGTCCTCTGAGTTGTTCTGGTCCATATTAAAGCATGAGAAGCTACTTGAGGAAGGAGGCACCTTTGACCTCCTTGCCATGGAGTCCTGTGATTAGAGCTACTTCCTTAATCCTCTTTTTCTGTCACTTTTCTTAGGAAGGTAAATATTTTATTGTATGTATGCACCTCTTGTATCATAAAAATGAAATCTTACTATAAGACAGCACCTAATACCCAGAGAATTTAATCTGTTGTGTATGGAGTTTGCTGAGAGTACAGACTTACTTTCAATGGAGCTAAAAGTGTTTATTTAATTTTTAAAAAAATATTTTAACTTTGGCCTGAGAAAATGTTTCAATGAAGAATATTTTAAAGAAAGAAAAGATTTATATATCTACTTGGGATTTTTCATCTTCTGAGTCTTCATATGCTTATGCTATTGTTATTTAGATTCGTTTTTGAGTATGACAAGACTACAGTGAAGAGGTTTCCTGAGTTTCAGAAGACCTTTGCTGATTGCAAAGTCCTGAAGGATTCTTAGTCCAAAGAAATTGACATTATCCACAGTTTATATTTGGTTAGCAGTTTCAATGCTGATGGAAGTTGGAGTTAGGTAGCAGAAGGCATTTGTTCTGTTGGAATTAATTCTGTGTTACTAAGTCATACCACAAGCCTACTCCGTGCACATCAGAGTCAGCCCTAGTTTCCACATCATCAGATAGGGTTCTGCGTTATCTCCTGATCATGATATAAGGATTTGATGCTACTTCCCTTTCTTCAGTACTGAAACCCTAAAAACAATATAAGATAAAAATTAATATTTTAAACTAGTAAAGAATACACAGCAGCAGGATTATCTTAGCACTTGATTATAATTGCCTTATGTACAATAACAATAATGCATAAGCATTAGGTAATATCTTTATGGTTATGTTTACTTGTTGCCTATAAGAATAAATGATATACTGTTTTATTAGGTTTATTTTTCTCTACCTTTCACATGAGAATATGCAGTTTCCAATGAAGACTTTATGTTAAATTTACTAATGAGCCCAGCAGGTATTAATGTAGATGATAAGTATAGCTAAAAATACACATAAAATAAATATTTAGGGGAATGAGTTTTCTGGAATGGCTAAGTCGTCTCCTCTGTGTGATTAGCTGGTCTTGGAAGAAAATAGAGGAAGGTTATGAAAGACCCAGACTTATGAAGTCTCATCCCTGAGGTCTAATCCTGTGTGTAGTCTGAAGACACATCTAGCTCCACATGACATTTTAGCAATTTTCAGGACAGAGATGTGAAGCTATTTGGATATCATGGCTAATGAAAAGTTATATGGATTTGCTGGGGTCACTACTCCATTTCACTCTGAATATAAAAATACAAATAATAGTGACAAAGACAAAAAGGATTTATTGTAAAGTAATAGGTAAAGGGGAGAAAACCTTTCTGTCTAGACTGCTATACAAAAATATCCGAGTCTAATTCTTTTATAAGCAACAGAAATCTACCAATACATTGAAAGATCATGGTGCTAGAAGATTTAATGTCCCTGGTAGGTCCTGTTCCCTAGTTCACAGACAATGGCTTCTACTGTGTTCTTACATGGGAGAAGGAAGGGGGCCCTAGTCTACAGACACTGACTGCATTTACAAGGGCCGTATAATCCTATTCATGAAACCTTCCAGAGTCTCTCATACTGGATATTAGATTTCAGCATAGGAATCTGGGGGGAGACCTAAGTGTTCAGACCTCAGTAGCTACAGTAAGGAACATTCTCTAACCCATGACTCTCTGAACATAACCTGAAACATGGGTAAATTGGGAAAAAGTAAGGTAGATAGACCAAGGACATAGAAAAGCTTTTCTTTGTGTTTGGAGTAAAAGTGAAATAACAGTAACTTGGAATCTAGAATCCTCTCATATCTGAAGTCTTCTGAGCAACAGAGGACCATTCAAATTTTCAAGAAACCAGAACATGTCAGACTTTTGGATAAGGGATATTCACCCCCATCAAGTCTCTTCAAATACTAAGTCCAGGAAGCCTCTTCCATCAAGCATTCTGGATATTGGGGTCCTGAGCCTGACTTAAGTCTTTGGTAATGTTTTATGATATCTGGTTGCCTTATTCTGAGATTTTACCCTATTTGGACAGCTGAGTGTACCAGATGATATTTATATGTTAACTTAGAGTTTATTTGTTTAGATAATTAAATCAGCAAAGTTATATTTAGTTTATACTTGAAAAATCTCATAATAAAGTACTCTTTATATAATTCTGATTGCCACCCTTAAAAGACAACCTGTGAAAAAATTCAGAAAAGAAAGGAGAGAATAAAAGTGGGTGCTGTGGGTGGAGAAGGATCATGTATTGGGAAGATGTAAGAAAAGATGAAGGAGACATAAATGCAGTTTGGGCAGATAAAGACCCGAAACCTGACTTTAGAATGTCTGTTTCTCATTTTTTCTTATGTTCATGTATATGTGATCTTGGTGTGCCTGTTTTCACATGTTTATGGGCACATGTTTGTGCATGTGGGTAATTCCACATTAAATAAGAAGCAAAACAAAGCAAATGGCAAATAGTGTATTTGCAAATATTTGCTGCTTTTTAACTTCCTTGCAGCTCTTTTGTGCTTTTTATTAATAAAAGTATTTTCTGTGTAGGAACAGAGTCATCCTGACATCTGCCAAAATTTGCTTATTTGTGTTGAACCTAAGAACCAGTTTTCTGGTTATTAGCAGTCTGGATATTCATCTCTTTATAGATTTTACATAGAGGAATTTTAATCTAGCAACATGGCTGCTCTGGCAAGGGATCACATTCAAAAATATGATCCTGCTGCAATGCATATCCTAGATCAGAGTATGATCTGATTGGAATACAGACATACCCTTAGTGCACAGCTGTAATTCCTAACAATGAAGGTAAGGTTAGTTTGTAGAAGAAAGCAGCCGTGGTTGAAAGTGATGTCTAGTTGAGGGGCAGACAAAGTGATGAATCAGAAAAAGACTTGACAGAATGAGTCAGAGACAGAATATGACCAACTCTTCTGAGAACATCAGAGGAAGATGCTACTTAAGAGCAGCAAGAGCAAAGAAAGGTGTGGCATGTGGTGTTTTAATGGTAGTTTTACCAGGACAGTTTTAATGAGACAGGTTACAGAGAGAACAA
This sequence comes from Arvicanthis niloticus, assembly GCF_011762505.2. Classification (NCBI taxonomy): domain Eukaryota; kingdom Metazoa; phylum Chordata; class Mammalia; order Rodentia; family Muridae; genus Arvicanthis; species Arvicanthis niloticus. Next base: position 113,206,633 of record NC_047661.1, read on the forward strand.
CCTAGACACAGGTAAAGAATAACCCAGAGAATGGGAAGGAGCCAGAAGATTAGAACATATGGCCAGAGTTAGTTCTGAAAGTTGGCTCTTGTTTTTATCATGTGCTTTTTTTTCTTTTTTCAAATGCATATACGTGATACTTTTAAAAAAATGTAGCTAGACATTAGTGTGACTACTCAATTTGTCAGTCAACATGATACATATTTATACCTCTGGTATAGATGATATGGGATATACACTTGTGAATTAGGCCCAGTTATTGCGCTCCAAGGACACAGACTATGACACGAAACAATGTTTGCCCAGTGAAAGACACATCACAGCTCTGACTATAAACTAAAGGCCATGCATGGTCTTACATATGTAAGTATAGCTAACTCAAAGTCTAAACTCTTTTTCATCTTCAGATAGTAGTAGTTTCCCTGACTGTATCCACTGATGAGATTATTTGAGCTTTAAAACAACTAACTGGTTCCCATCCTGTGCTAGATATGGACTAGAACTCTTCAGGCAGTTTAGAACCGTGAAAGTTCTGCCTTTTTCTGAAGGCCTTCCTTGGAATCACACCACAGGTAGTTACTCTTAATTTGTGTGGAGCAGTGGCAGAGACCTTTAATAATGTGGGAAGCAGAATAAAGAATGTAGGAAGAACTTGAAACCTGTGACAGGTTACCTGCTGTTTGAATGGATCCCTCTGTTATTTTACTATACAAAAAGCTGCAGAATAGCCTTCTGGGTAGCAAATAACAACACAAATTGAAATAGACAATTTTTTTTGTATGATGGCAAGGTATGTTCTTGAAAACCTGGTATGGGAGGTGGGTGAGCAAGGGACTGAAGGGTGGAATGATCTGGGTTACTGTTGTATCAAGCCTGGTCAGGAACCCTTCATGCTCTTCCAAGGAAGTCCTGATTTTGGTAGAGGGAGGCTAATGGTTCCTTTCTTTACAGAGCCTTTATAAAGGGTGATTGTGTACACTGACTTTCAAACTTATGCTTCATTTGCATTTTAAAAACAAGTTTCCGTAAAAGGCCTCTTTACTGAGGGAGGATGTTCAGGCAGAGACCAGATGTACTGCATTTCTTATGGAAGCTAGGAAGCTCCCCTTTCCCTTTGACTGAGCAGAGTACTCTGTGCCTGCCTGCAGAGCAGAGGCAGAGCAGGAGCTTCTGCTTGTGCAGAGTGTGATTTAGAACCCTGTTTCTGCTCTCTGGGCTGAGGGCATGGGCAGGCATCATCTGGGTGAACTGCTAATCTCTCTGGTTTGTCTGCTTCCTGCAGTGGAGGATATGTCCCTGGTGCAGGTCAGGATTCCCTCAGTGGCTAGGCCTGCCATTAGCACATCAGGCAGTTGCCAGGAGAACCCTCTGGCTTTGTTCCTGGATGTGAGAGTGGACCTGGGGCCAAGTGTAAGGTCACAGTAGCCCTTCCCTTGAAGCAGCTGACATCAATTAGAATTCCCCTTGCCCGGAACTCTGGGGAGAGCTAAGTGGGGATTGGATTCCTAGTGGGACCTAAAGGATCAGTGTTTATTCTACTCCTACTCTCATTTGTCACTATGAAGGAGTGTGGACTTAGTTTACATGGGGACAGAATATTACCTTTCTGCAGTTTCTGAAACTTGCAGTTTCAGTGGCCAGATTTTCAGGGCTCTCTCTGTAGCCCTAAGCCTATTGGTATCTGGCTCAGTGCAGGCAAGTCAGTAGTTCTGACCTAGCCAGGGGGGCAACACACACATAGATACACAGAAACACACACACACACACAGAGACACACACACACACACAGAGAGACACACACACACAGACACACACACACAGACACACACACACAGACACACACACACACACACACACACACACACACAGACACACACACACACACACACACACACACACACACACACACACGATGGTAAAGATAAAGATTTTGCTGATCTTTTAACCCCTTGGTTCCTGCACTGTTGCCCTTTCATTAACAAATGAAAAAAGGGACTGAAGGAACAGTGGTTAGCCTTTCCAAATGGGAACACTGATCAGAATCAACCCCTGGCCCTCATAAAACGATGGTTTCAGAGGTCTAGAGTCTGGAACAGAGACTTTGAATATCTAATGAGTTTCTCTGTCATGAGATTCTCTTGATGAGGAGTTGCATTGTGAGATCTGGTTTAAACACATGGGTGAGAGTCTCACAGCTGAAGACCTTGCTCTGCCCAGGCTCCTGTCTGTATGACTAAAGCTTCCCAGTCACACTGCATTCTGGGTGCTCCTCTGTTTCAGAATAGTGTTTATGTAAATACTCAGCTGATTTGCACAAAGTAAGTTATAATAATAGCAAAATGGAAACATATGGGAGCTCCAGGGTGTATTTGTGTGGATAGTTCTGTGTATGTCAACCATTTCAATAGACAGCTGTTAAATATCAATAGTTTAAGCAGCAGGTATTCTTTTATCATGTTCCCTATTTCTATCCCCCCCCAATTTATTAATATTTGTCTTACTGCAAATTTGGAAGTTTGAAGTACTGTATAAATTAGTTAGAAATCATTTCTGTTTTTTTTTAAAAGATATTATTAGTTTTTTACATTTATGTGTGTGTGCGTGTGTCTGTCTATGTATGTGAGTGTCACCATTCTGTGGGTGGCTTTCGAGGCCAGAAAGATGTCAGATCCTTTGGAGGTAGAATTACAGGGCCACCTACTATGGGTGCTGAGAACCAAACTCTGGTCTTCTAGATGAACAGCAAGTACCCACAACACTGATCTCTGTCCTCAACACCAGAGGCCATTTCCAAAAGAAGGAATCTGCAGCTTAATTTTTGTTGTTGTTCGTTTGTTCTGGTTTTTGTTTGCTCTTTTTCTTAATACATTCAGCTTCTGAAGGACCGAATTTTCTTGTTTATAAATCTAAAACCCTGTGAGAGAATAAAATGAGGATAGTTGGGAAGGGAAGGTGTACATAAAAATAAGTTAAAGGTAACATGAGGTCTTCTTAGTGATCAATTCATTTTCTACTTATTTTTCCAACTAACATACAAGGCATTAGATGTATGGATGGTATTTCCAAACAATGTGTGCTCTGAGACTCTTCTTCCCCTTTGTCCTGCCCCCCAGCATCATGATCCCTTCTTATTCTCTCCAGTGTTTGTCTCCTTCATGTCATATGTCGCCTTCTGTCCACCCTCCACAGTTCATCATCACCTATCTTTACTCTTTTGGTTTCTTTTCAATCATTTAGACCTTATATACACATAAACACATACAGTACATACATACACACACATATATATGTATAAATAGGCATAAATATTTCATATATATGTATAAGTTATATACACACACATATATATGTATTGTGTATCTATTTTTACATAATTCATACATGAGAGAACGTGCTGGTTTTTTCTTCCTTACTTTAGGCCACATTACTTAATGATCTCCTTTATAAGAATGAATATTAATATGATCATTTATTTATGCTACTTTTTTTGTCAGGATCATATATTTTTGTTGTATTTGACATAGTATTTTTCTTAAAGAAAGTGTTGCTTTTGGTTTTGTTTGGGTTTTTTTTTTTTTTGATCAGTGTTATACATTATAATATTAAAAACTCCATTTGGGGGGGCCTGTGAGTTATATCAGAGAGTAAGGGCTCTTTCAGCCAAGAATGACCACCTGAGTTGAATCCCTGGGATCCACAAGGTGACAGAAGAGAGCCAACTCTCAAATGTTGTCCACTGAGCTCCTCCCATATGCTATGATACACACGTATGCCCAAGCATAAATAAATAAATAATATAATCAAAATTGTGCAAATCAATTAGAAATTTCTAGGCCTAGTCCCACTTTAGATGAAGTTACTAGCTGGTCTACAAGTGTTCCATCTGATCTGAGATGCTACCCAGATGGCTTGTACACAGTAGGTCTATCTGGGTGGGCCTTGGCATTAGAAGCCTATGTCTCTTATTGCTTCTGGAGGAGAACCATTGAATTGATACACAAAGTCATTTGTTTCCCCTTTTAAACAAAGTAGCTTTTAGCTTTTCTTTTCTACTTTCTCAGGGTGATAGGCAAATTTGCTTTTGTTTTCTGTAACATAATCATTTGACTCTTTAATTTAGCGCAAAGTTAAAAAAAATAATTGCGCTGTCTCCACCATTATGGTATCCCACACAACATCTCCTCAGACCAAGGGACTCACTTTCCAGACAAAGAAGTGCTGCCAAGAGCTCCTGTTGATGGTTTGACCAAGTACTCTCCCATCCTAGTCCTGAAACTGCTAGGAGGCTGGAAGGGGGAAGTCTCAGCTAATGCTCTAATTGCCTGGCAGTCGCTGGAGGCAGCTGTGCTCAAGGGTTGTGTGTAGATATGTGGAATCACCTTGCAGGTCCAGTTAAGTATATTTTCACATAGTTTTTAAAAGGTAAAGTTTGAGTGCATATTTAACTAGTCTGCAGGTAAATGAGTGGCTATCAGATAACACAATCTTGAAACAAAGGCTTCATTTGTTTGAAATTTTCTTCAGCATGTTTTAAACATTAATGGAGAGTGCCTTCAAATGAAGGCCTTAGCTTAGTATTAACTTATTAAATATATATCAAAGGAAGGTGAAAGTTAGCAAATTATCTACATTATTGATAGAAAATATCCCTTCAAGTTGAGACTCTCAACTAGGGGGAAACACTAAAATCTTCCTCTTCTTATTCTTTTCTTTGGCAAAACAGTTGGTGGCCAGTTAGCTAATTTTTATTATTATAGACATAACCTAATCTATAGATTTCCTTTTTTCCTTTCTCACTGTGGCCTGTTCTGGGATTCACACATTAAACTGGTCTAACCAGTTTATGCATGTATGTGTGTACATTTGTGTGCTTGTTTATAACTAGAGTATGGTGGGCCAGACTAAGGTATGAAACTCCGTCCCTGTAAAGCGACCACCTGTTGTGTATTGGCTAAGGACAGCATTAACCTATATTTTTTTATTCTGCCCAACATCATTTTTGGGTAACGTGTTCACTCTTGTTGTCTGTTAGTTGCTGCCATGTACCATGGGCCAATGATTTCGTCTGTCTGCTTTCTATTACAGTCCATTCAGGGCTTGCCCTCTAGAAGCTTAGGTTTCCTGAAGTTCAGCAGGGATGGATGCACCAACAGAACTTGTTCCTTTTTGACTATCAGAGCTGTTGTTTCTTCTGGCTCCTGTCATTGCTATCCAGCTGAAATGCCAGCTTGTAGTTCTGTTCTCCTGCTCAGTGATTTGCAGCCTAGACCATTTAACTATATTAATTTTAACAACATATAGGAAAAATCAAGTGGGGCATGGAATGGGGAGGAAATGGTGTACGTAGGTCCTCGGGCACACAGCTGTCTTACATTCAAGTGAGTTAATTTTAATATTTTTCCCCCACAGGTATTGAGCATGGTGTGAGGACATCAGTTAGAAAGAATAAAATAAAAAATAAAACTATAAAATATGAAATATCAGCTATGAAATACTTTTCAATCATAAGTTGTTAATGGAACATGTGAGAGTAGGCAGTTTCCAGGCGTCTCTGCCTTGATGCTTTGCATTTGATGGCTGAAACCACTGTGATAGCAATACACTTTATTTTCAAATCTTGGTGATTGACTTTTTAAAATCATAGTTTGTAGAACCGATATACTTGCAGATGGAAGTCTAGCAGCTTAACTGTCATCTGAGAGGCTTCATGCAGCAACTGATGGAAACAGATGCAGAGAACCATAGCCAAACAAAGCTCAGGGAATCCTGTGGAAGAGGGAGAGGAAGGATTGAGGGAACCAGAGACGTCAAGGACAACACAGGGAAACCTACAGATACGACTAATCTGGGTCCATAGGGGCTCATAAAGACCGAACCACCAACCAGAGAATATATATAGGATGGACATAGGCCCTGTACACATGCATAACAGATGTGCAGCTGGGTCTTCATGTGGGACTCCTAACAGCTAGAGGATGGGCTGTCTCTGACTCTGTTGCCAGTCTTTGGATTCCACTCCACTATCTGGTCTGCCTTGTTTGGCCTTATTAGGAGAAGATGCACCTAGTCCTACTGTAATCTGATATGCCAAGTTGGGCTAATATCCACAGGAGGCCTTGCCTTTTCTAAGGAGAAAGGGAGAGGAGGGTATTCCAGCAGGAGAGATGAGGGAGAGGGACTAGGAGGAGAGGAGGGAGAGGAAGGTGCAATTGGTATGAAATGTAAATAATTAGTGAAAAATATTTTGTAGAATTAATACAAAATGTACATTTCCTGGACTTTACATTTGCAAATAATGTGCAACTGTATGTTGTTTTCTGGCTCCCAAGCCAGAGTAATGGCGTAGGTTTCCTCAGGAATCAAGCACTGTTTGGCAATAGTTTCCTTGAACCTTTTTCACTGAAGGCTTTCATGGGTTTCTAGAAAGCCCAAATTGTCTTTACAATACTATCTTAGTAAGTCCCAAGATAATGTCAGTAAGTCTTTGAATAAGATAACATTATGCAAATATCAGAAGTAAAGTTGGAAAATATAAATTGTAGGTTAAGAGATTGTGTGTCAAAATAATGTGTATTGATTAGCCTCTAATATGCTTTTACTCTTTTCTATTCTGTGGAGCAGTAAGAACCATTTTCAGCTAATAGCTGATATTTCAGCTTCTATTTTAAACAGTGAAGCAGATAGTAACTCACTAGGTAATCATTTTTATACATGAGAAAATGATCACACACACACACACACACACACACACACACACAAATTTACAAAGCCAAGTAATATTTAAAGGTCAATTCACTTCCCCATGACCCACATGACCTTACTTTTAAGGCACAGGTTTGTAACGTGTTGAGGCCCGAGCTGTCCCTGTTTGGGCGCCAAAAATGTTGGGGCCTAGGCTGCCCCACTTTGGGTGGCCTAAAATGTTGAGGCCCTCTCCACTCCGTGCTTGGCAGCCACTGTTTTCCGGTCCAAGCTGCCGCTCCGGTCCACGGATCGGGGTTCAGCAAGAGAGAGTGTGAGGATAGACTTGAAGAATGGAGACCAGACAGAGTGTGTTTCAGTCCCGTTTATTCTTCGGTCTCTCTTCCTAGTCCAAGTCCCAAGTCTTGAGTTCCTAGTTCCTAGTTCCTAGTTGTACTCCTCTAGTTCCTAGTTGTACTCAATTGTTCTCTTCCGAGTGTCTAATGTCTACTCCTACTCCTAGTGTCTGAATCTCTGTTACTCCAAATTGTTCTCTAAGTTGTACTCTCTAAAGTGTTTGATTCTCTGATCTGTCTTCTGTCTGCCTCTCGCCTTTATATGTTTCACTTCTAAGCCATGCCTTTTGGTCACACCTTTAATCATGCCCTTAGGTTTTGTCTCTAAATCTGATCTCTAAGTCACAATCTTAAGTTAAACACCTTTAATCTCACACACCTTTAATCTCACACACCCAAGAAAAGTCCTGGGTATCTAAAGCAAGTTGTTATTGGAGTGTGCTCAGCTGTTGTAGGCTATTGTAATCCAAGTCTCATGTCAGGGTATATGGCTCAAGATGGCTGCAAAGCTGATAGCCGCTTTCTGCTAAAAGTCGGCTCCCAACAGTAACGTGTAAGAGATGTGGGACTCATTTAAAAGAAAATCTGAAATTCTTTGAGTAGCCCTTGGTGCAGTTCAGCCATCTAGTGAAGGAAGGACTCCAAACTGGATTTTCTCTTCTTTTTTTTTTTCCCAGAAGTAGCCATTAAATGATAATTGTTACAAAACATTGGTGGTTGTCTGCTTCTCCTCTTCTTCTCAAAATCAATCAGTTATTATTTTTTAGGATGGAAAACAAGGGCTGGGGAATTGGTTCAGTGTGCACAGATGCTGTCTACACAAGCATGGTAAGCTTGATGACTTAAGTCTGATCTTAGCAACCCACATAAAAAGCTGGATATGGTGGTACAAATCTATATTCCAAGCATTCCTACAGCAAGGGGGCGGTAGAGACAGATTACCCAAAAGACATCAGAAGGATAGCTTGGAGTACACAGCACAACAGCAAAGACATGAGAAAGTGATGGCCAACTTTTGTGTTCTATCTTAACACATCAAATGGAAGAACTTACGTCATGAAAGGGGATCGAGTGTTACTCATGAACTCATGATGGTAGCACAATCTAGTCCTTAATAGTCTATAACCTAAATAGTAAATTGTTTTCTGCATGGCCTTAACAAGTATTTACAGTATTCATACTTAATTTTGATATATGTCTAGTTAACAATAGATATTTAACAAGATTAAAACAAAGAGAAATTTTTGATAAGCTTTTCAAAGAGGAAGGACACCATGGAATGTTGTTCTGTCAGATTGAATTGACTATAGACTATTACTGTCTCTCAACATATATTCTCCAGGTCTCACGTTTTCTGAGCTGGTCACAGAGCTCCTCATTTGAAGGCAGAGTGTGGTCCAACCTACTTTGTAGCTATCCATTAGCCGACAGACTAGATTTTAATCAAGGAATTTGAGCAAAAGTGGTGTATGTTTCTTGGAAACCATATATCTTAGACAAATTAGAAAGTCTTTTCCACATTACTTTCCCTGTCTTATCAACATATTTAGACTGGCAGGTGCTACAGATAACACTCTAGCTGTAAGTCAGAGATGTTCTGTGTCACACAGACCAAGATATAAGACTATAAGGCTCAGCTGTTCCTATGAGCAGCATCCCTTAAATTATCTTTCATTCAGATTAAATGATCATTTTTCACATATTTAAGCTCAGTTATATCTGGGTCTTCATTGCAAATTTCAGAGCCTGTATTGATATTTCTCCTTCAGACTGTCATACTCCAACCTGACTGTAGCTACATTAAGTCCTGTTGTAAATACCACTGGTTTCCAGAGGGAATGTACTGTATTGTCAATTTAATGAACACAGATTATGTTAGGAAATTTCCAGCTACTTGGAAGATACACCCCCTCATTGATATGAGTTCAGTATATTATCAAGAGCAAGCTTAAGTGTTATATCCTGAGAGACTTTCTGGAACCCTCACATAGTGGGGTCTTGTTCTTCCTAAGTTCCCATAGTGTTTTTCTGTGCATGCCCACATTATTTAATAGTCATCATGTGATATTTTGCTTCTTTAATCCAACTGGAAGTACCTAGGGAAAATCACTGTAACTAAAACTTGACAAAGACTATCTTCTCCACTATCCCCATGCCTGCATCTGTGAAACACTTTAACATGATTTTAACTTGATTTCCTGTCAACAAAATGTAATCTCTAGGTTTGAAAACTTGGAGGTCATGGATGTACTTACTGTCTCATTATTTTTATTATGATAAAATCTTTATCCTTTTTATCATTTTCATTATTATTTTTATTATTTTATTATCTCTTATTATTTTGTAAGTAAGGATGAAGGCTTCTTTCTCTCTTCGTCCTCTCAGAGGTGCTGAAAAGGCCTGGAGTATCTCTCTGCATTAACCTGTGATAAGTAAGTAAATAATCACATCATATGTGACACTAACATATATCCTATTTTTTCCCACATGAGACACTTACTTCCCATTATTACTCTTTATTTTGATTTTGACAGACAGCCTGATGATTGTAATTCTTAGCATCATTTTTGTGTTCTTTATATTATCATCTTACCCTGTATAGGTCTTCTCATAATTTCTTATCTAAAGATTTGACATCTTCCAGTGTGTCACTCCTGGGCTCTTTCACAACTAACAAACATTCATAAAATTGTGGGAGAGTTTGTTTTCTCCAAGCTTTTCATGGCCATATATGTCTGTTTTTTATGTTAAGAAGCTATTGTTAATGTGTTTCCATTTTATATGTTAAATTCAGTTGTCTTTTAAAGCAGTCTGGCTGAAAAGAATGGTGGCCTATGTTTTGTGTATTTTTCTCAGAGCCTCTGAGATTGCAGAATGATGGGTGTTTGAAGAGAACTAAAAACTGGAAAGATTACTTACATAATGCAGTTTCCTCCAATTTAGACTCTGTAAAGTAACTTTTAAGATTTTCTTTTTTCTTTTTTTCCTGGTGGTCAGAAAGACAGCTCAGCAGTTAAGAGAGCTCTATGTTTGTCCAGAGGACCAGAGTTGAGTTCCCAGCAGCCACACTGAATGGCTCACAACTGCTGCCTGTAACTTCTGCTTCAGTGGAACTGATACCCTCTTCTGGCTTTTTGCAGAGACTTGTGTGCATGTGCCCAAACACAAGGACACACACACAAACCCATAAAAAAAAAAAAAAGATTTCTTTTTATTTTTCTCTCTTGATTCAAAACTAATTATGAGTGTTTTATATATTTGGAGTATATTATTTTCTTTAAACTTTATATATTACTTTTTGGGGATTTCTTTCCATTCAACATCTATTGATGAATACCCAAAATATAATAGAGTCAAATTAAAAATATAGATTTTTTTTCATGTTATTTTAACACATGTTCTCAGTGTGACCAATAGCAACACATAATTTGGGACTTTTTTTTTTTCTGTTGATCATGTCCAGATAAATGCAGTGTGGTGAGACCCTAGTGTGGGTTGTGATTATCTGCACTGTATCTTCATATAAATGTTCTCTGCATATACATTTTCAGTAATTTTATATTAGAGAATAGACATCAATGATTTTTCCTTAACTGGATACGGGGAGACATCCACATTTCAGGATAGGGCCTGACAGATGTCAAGGATGTTCTCGAAGCAAAAATGCTAGTTACATATATTTTTGTACATCTGCAGGTACAGACAGAACACATTATACTATGGACTGACATATAAAATGGTTAAAAATTTTTTAATTTTTATTTTTTAATTATTACTTTGAAATAGGTGACATGCTGAGCATACAGGTTCAATGTTGTTCACTGGATCTTATTAACCCATCATGGGCCAGCAAGATGCCAGTGCTGTCACTGTCCAACTGGTCTTGTAGGATATAGCAGACACATCAGGGAGAGCACTGGTGACAGAGTCAGCAGCCATTCTACCTTCTGTGCACTTGCTTCTTTCTACATGAAGGTCCTGTTTGGGGTCTTTGGTCCGTCCAGCAACCTGGGGAATGACCTCATCAAGGAGTGACTGATGTTGACAGAAACTCTTCCAGCCAAGCAGTAGATACTTGGGAGGGTAATATAGAGATAGGATAGTGAACTTTTATCAAATGTGTAGTGAGGTCATTGACAGATTTTAAGTTTGTTCTCAAACTTGAGTTTGTTTGGTTTTGTTTTTCCTAAAGCCCCTCACTGAGAAGTCATCTCCACTACAGGGGAACATACGATGTCCTACACAGGAAGCTAACAGTGCTGTTTCAACCATAGTTGAGGAAAGCCACGATATTCAGAAGTCAGGAGGTGTAGAGGTCTGATACAGTGAATCCATTTATAAGATTATAGGTGACCAAATCTTTCAGGTTTAACAAAATAAGAACCATTAGAAACTAATCAGGGGTCAAACATAATTATTCAGTGTCTAAGGGGGACCAGACAGTACCAGTTCAGAGAATGAAAAAAGAATTTCAGAGAGTGATTCATGTGTGGTCGTGTTTGAGAAATCGGCCTACTAAGAACAATAGGGATACATTACGTCATATGACGGAGAACCATGGGACCTGACCAGAAGATTTTCTGTTGTACTTAGTGATGACTAGATCAATACTATGGCAAATACTCATTCCTAGAAAGTGCCAATAATAAAATTACAGTGGAAAGGCCGGCCTTTGTCTGAGTAGACTAGCGTAGATCTGGAGGCTGACTCATAGGTAAAGGTCCAGTTTGGAATGATGGCGAGAAAGACAGGAAGGGTTGGAGCAAAGTCAACATTTCAATTGATCAAAGGACTGGGGAAGCCAGATATATCTACGGCAAATTAAACACAGCCTGACTTGCAAAAGACACTGGGTGATATTTTTAGTAGTTGATGGAAAAAAAAATAAGTTAAGGATTGGTAATCTCTATCATTTTAAATAGTGGTTTTAAATATGAAAAGTGCTTTTCTTTGGAGCCAGTTTTGGTTTCATGTTGAGTTACTCAGTCATCTAATGCTGGTGAGTCTTCACCATATAAACCATGCACATCTGTGCAGAAAGTTACTCTGAACCAACCGAGTACTTACTACCATATTTTACTTTTATTATTATTACTAAATTTTATATTCTCCTGTCTGTGTAGTGTTATAAGGGGGAGACTAGTGGCTTTGAACTTAAATGGAGTTTTGATCCTAGCTACCAAGTCACCGAGCCCCTGCATCTGCCCACTGGTCTAGAACTCATATGTACCCCAGTCTGACCTCAAACTCAAAATCCACCTGCCCCAGTCAGAAGGCTGTAAGTGCAAGTGGGGGGAGGGCATCATACTTATTAGAATAATGTCTGCTAAAAACCACAGTTTCTATTTATTGGGTTTTCTCTGTGTGTACCTGAGTTCTACTGATCTGATTCATTTATGAGTGCCTTTATTTTGGTTATAAACTAAAGTATAGTTGTTTCCTTTAGGCTTGTCCTGCCATTATATAATAAAGAAAAAACACAAAGGAAAGAAAACAATTCTCCCCGGGCCTTTACAGGGAAGGAAAATGAAAATAATACTGTCTGAGCAAACCACCCATTAACAGCTCATATACACAGAGGCCAGGTCTGTGAATCAGGAATCCTGAGAGGTGTCCCCCTCTGCCATTTCCTGTCTTCAGTTCACAGGAGATTACTGTTGTGCGGGCAAATCCTGGCTCAGCTTTGAGGAGCCGAGTGTCTTTGTAAATACACACCACATGACTTTGAAGTGGCAACTTGGTCTTGATGAGAAGTTCCTTTAGGCTACTGTGGGCTTCCTCCTGCTACCATGTAAGCCTGCTTGCTACCAACATAAGAGATAGACTCAACTTCTCTTAATGTGTGACTCAAGTCCCTCCATGTCAGGGTTTCCACTGTGCCCTAAACTCTAGAGACTCTTAGAATATCCACTGTTACTTTTAAGAGATTTTTTGATATACATCATCAACACAATTTACATTATTTCATATATTTTTTTAAAATATAGGTTTGTCTTACTAGCACGGTTCTCTTTTACGAATAAGTGCTGTTTTACATTCTTCACACATCTATAAGAGATTTGAAAGCTTTTTAACTGGAGTTATTGTAACTATAGAAAAAGGCACCGCTAGTAGAAAACACATTTCTTAGTTTTTCGTATAATATACTAACAGACTCCATTGCTACATATGCTTTATCAGACGTCTCTCACACTGCACTGTGGCTGGGGGCGAGGGTATAGTAGGCATAGTAGTAACAGAAAGTCATTTAGAGGACACTTCTATCACCACTACTCTGTCTATCAATGGATGGTCCCATGGGCTAGTGCTTGCCTCAGAGTATTAGATTTTCACTCTGATTCTTTTCCTGGTGTGCAGTCAGGTCACTGTACTCTTGTAAGAGACTTGGTAACTTCCTGTTTACCCAGGTCGGAAAGCCTGGAGAAGTGGGATGAGAGTGGCCTAGCAGTGTTAGGTAGAGCCAGGTCCAGAGCCCAGTATTCTCCTTGCCCTGCGTCTGTCCCCAGCACCCTTTTGCCATCCGTTTCCTTCTCAATGACGTAAATGGCTTACTTGTGCAGCACTGATGGCTTAGCTACTTTTGCCATTTTATTTCCATTAGCTATACAACCCAATATATGTGTGCACATGTAATAAACCTGAACAGGTAGCCTTCAGCTAGCCTACGAGTACATCGCTAGCTCCCGGTATTCTTGAACTAAAGCAATCCCTTAAGGGTCTTCCCATTTTACATTTGACCTGGAAGCTTTCTCTGCTTCTTACATCACTCTTGGCAGCAGGACAGGGCTTATGACCTATGAGGCGTGATGTTTGTCCAGGCTGTGGTATCCCTATTTCATTGCTGGGAAAGGTTTCCTCACCTTCCCCTGTAATTACCTTTAAATGGCTTCAGCCTTGAGAACGTAAGGTTATGTGCCAGACCACATAATGCTCATGGGAGTCCACCACAAATAACTATTCCCCCTTTCCAGTGGAAAATGGAACAAAATAGAGTGTTTTAGCTTCCCAAGTTTATACTTCCTTCTGTGTGGGAGATTTGACCGCACTCGATACGTTTGTGTCGGAAGAGCAAACTCCATTTGGCACCACTACTTGTTAAGTTTCTTCCTGGCCTTCTCTTTCACCTTAAAAATAGGTGTGCTAAAGAGTATTGTGTGTTGTCTAGCTGTTGCTTGATCATTTAGGCATCTAGGACACTCAAATAACATTTTAAACTGTTGTGTACAGTTGCTGGCAACCACATGAAGCCATCTCTCTCTGTCTCTGTCTCTGTCTGTCTCTCTCTCTCTGTATGTATGTGTGTGTGTGTGTGTGAGAGAGAGAGAGAGAGAGAGAGAGAGACAGAGAGAGAGAGAGAGACAAAGAGAGACAGAGACAGAGAGAGACAAAGAGACAGAGAAACAGAGAAGCCTTCATTCTCATTATCTCTTTTACCTGAGGCTGCTTTAGGAAGTGATAAGCTGCAATTATTATTTTATATCTAAAAGAAACATTAAGGGCTTCCAAACCCCAAATCAGGTACAAGAACAAATCAGGTAGGTTAACCTGGGTGGAGTTAACTTTGTCTGGCCATGTCCCAATTTTCTCAAAGAAGGACAAAGAGTTACAGGGTACAGGGATTAACTTCTTACCAAACCTTGTTTTCATTTAGTTTTATATATTTAAAAACTAGCTATGAGTCCTAAGATGGCTCAGAAGGAAGGTGCTTGCCTCGTAAGTGGCTGCCACCAAACCTGAGGACAGTTCAATTCCCAGGCCCCTCATGGTGGCAGGGAAGAACTTATTCATACAAGTTGCCTGCTGTCCACACGCATAGCATGGTACGTCTTCCCACTGCGTGCAAAAGAAATAAAACTAGCTATATGTTCCCTGAGACTTAGCACAGGTTGGGTCTTTGGTCCAATTCATGCTTGCTCTGTTCATGGTTTCTAGTTTCTCAGAAGTCAGATCTCTACACCTTTAAAAATACAGATGATGTCATCACGGCATCATGTTTTATTTTCTTTCAGGCACCCGCATCTCCTGTTCTCCTGCCACTATAGATCTCCACAGATCTTTGCATACTTTTCAAGATGTGACTTGCCCTCGACTTTCTCCTACACCATTTCACAAAGCACAGCTCATCCTGGCTACATGGCCCAGAGCCCCCGAGCCCCAGAGCCTTAATCAAATCTCAGCGCTGGAACCTCCCAGTTGGGACTGTTTACAGTGCACTCTCTGGCTCTCAGTGTCCATTTCAGAGCATGTGGTCAGGGTTCAGTGGATTACAATGGACGTAGCTCTACAGCACAGCATGTACTCTGTTTGAGTACAGGCTTCTACACAATTCATATAAGCTGTGCCCCCTTCCCCTTAGTGCTGCTGTCTTTGAACCGCTGGTCTCCTCTTATCAATACTTGGAATTCATATCCTTTTGTATTCTTTTAGATCAAGAACTACACATTGACTAGTACCTATATACATGCATAAACATACATGCGTATACACATGCACAAATTCATACATGCACACGTGTACGTCATGTTGAAGTTTACAAGCATATAATTTATGTTCTTCTCCTAGAACTCATAATGCTGAAAAAGCTTTAATATATTGTTGGGAAGAAGAAATGTGCCCAAACTAAATATGATTTAGGAAGAATTTGTCAGATTAAACAAACACGCAAGTACAAAATGGCTTAAATTGCCCTTTAAAACCATAAAGCACAAAGCAGACCTCCAGTGTTTCCTCTTTGGTAAAATATTCCTCAATGACAGTTAGTTTTATAAAATATTAGTGGAGAAGTTTATTTCACTGGGTGGACTGATTGCTTCATTCCCTTGAAAATACAGCTTTTAGGTCCATGTTTTAAAAAGAGCTTGTATTAAATAAGCAACATTGAAGAATCCAACCTTATTGATAAAATCATATGTTGATGGAACCCATTGACCAGCAGACTTGAATGTAAAGGTCATTGAATTAAATCATTTGTAAGCTAGTCATTAAAAGCCCAAGTGCCTTTTGTCAAATTAAAATAGTGTACAAAATTCCAGATATAATGTAGAGAAGCCATGAGGAAAAGAGTAAACCCCCTGTACATGTAGGCAAACACTACTGAGAGGCAGGCTTGGGATATATTCACAGCACTAAGAGAAGTTGGGTGGCATTGCAAGGCCACTGTGCTTGTTAGCACCTGGCCTGTGATAGAAACCAGTTACCTTTAACTGTTCCTAAGCAGGTCATACTTCATACCACTCTTGTCCTGTAACAGTATGGTTCTTTGTTACCTCTACATACAAGGAAGGTGAAGGACGTTAAAAGAATCTGGTTCAAATCCTGCATCTGCTGTGTCATTACTTGTCATTACTTAAGCAGCGCACCAGCACCATCTCCACAGCCTACTTACCTGATAAGGTTTCCCTCTGAAGCAAGAATGACACTAGATAGTCTCAGGAGGTTTTTGTCCCACCATCTTGTCAGTAAATGATATGTTATTTGCACTGATGTTCTCATTGTTCATAGAAATGCATTAAGCTACTTAATAATAAGACAGAAATTTTAATTGATAAATTTTAAACTGTTTATATAAAAATTCATCTATTTATAATTATATAATTCACATATCATTTATATGTAATATTATATAAGTTCATAACTTGTATAAAATATATATTACATGTATAAATATAATTCATGTATATTACATTTATAAATATATAATTTATATATTATTATATTCAAAAAAGTACAGCATCTGAGCCTGTGCTTGCATCTGTGTTGTTATCACTGTCTTAAGCATCACCTGACAGCACTGTCTCATCTGAGCAGTGTATGTGTGTGGAATCATGCTGGGGCCAGGAAGATATATCTACCAGTTGGCAAACTACTTTCTTTGTATGCATGAGGACCTGAGTTGTTCCCCCAAACCCATGTAAAGGAGGTTGGGGATGGTGTTGTGTATTTGAAATTGTAGCCTGGAGGGACAGAGACAAGACAACCTGTGCCATTCCTTAGCCACCCAACCTAGTATTGTAGGTGGATTCCAGGTCATGGAGAGACCCATTTTAACAAAGAGGTGGATGACACTAGAGGAATGACACCCAAGATTATGGTCAGAGCTTTATATGCACACAAGTGAACATGCATGAGTGGGCCTAAACACACACACACACACACACACACACACACACACACCCCTGGTGCACTGGCTGAATGACCACTCCTACACTGTGACAGGCCACTGAGGAAAGAGGCAGCTTTGTGGAGCTTAATGTGTGTTCAAATTATCATAAATCTGCAAATTCTGCATTTAAAGAGCCCAACCAGCTATTCTTGGGAGTAAAGAAATCTACTGTGTGAGTGTGGTAACTTGATCTCATTGGTCTGAACTAGAGAAATGAGGCAGCATTGAAATGCTTTTGTTTTCCAGTGTCACTCTTAGAAACTATATTAATGTATGGCATTGGTTGTTAGAAAGGAGGACTTCAAGAATTCTCTTGAATATGTCTCTGGGGGATGAGAAGGCAAATGAACTTCTAGTGTGACTTACTGTCCTGATTTGAAGATTAAATTTGCACATGCACACCATTCCCTTCTATGAGTGAACTAGGTGATTTCACAGAACTAGGTCTGAAATCTCTAAGATTCACAGAAGGGCCATGTGCTCAGAAAGCACCTGAAATATGGAGGGGTAATGTAGAGCCCCTTTCAAGGTTTTAAAGGCACCAGGGAATGAGAATTTTGAGGACATTTAATCACAGAGAATTCTGACTAACATCATGTGCTGGTGGTCATTTTAAGGCCATTGTGAATCCTAAAGTTTTGTAAAACTTTAATACCAGCTATATGCCAGACACTTACCAGTACTTGGGAAACATCAGGGAAGAAGAAACAAGATAAGGATACACCTCATGTTATACCTGAAATAGCTGAGACTTAGTGAGGATCAGAGGTTGCTGGAGGATAGGATTGCAAGAAAAGTGGGATTTGAATCCAGATCCCTTCAGTATGGCAGCCAGGGTTGGTGACAGAATATCTTCCCTTAGGTGCACTGGTGTTGAAAACTTTTGTCTACAAAATATATGACTAAATGTTTACTAATGGTTTTGGCATTATCGTGAGAATCAAGTGGTACTTGATAGAAGGGTTTTCTCCTCCTGTTCCTTCTCCTGCTCCTTCTCTCTTTTTTTTCTCAGCCTATCATCACCACATTACAGTGGCCTGTTGATATGTTTTGAATTGTCAGCACTCTGGATGGAGTCTCTTTACAATTTGGAACTCCTCCAGGAGAAGATGTTCATCTGTAGCTGTTTCATGCTCCTGGTCAGACTTCAGCCAGAGAATGTCATTGGATGCTCTTGGTGTTAGGCACCTGCTAATGAGGGAGTGGTCTTAGTAAGCAAGAGAGACAGATGTGATGGGCGACCTTCTGTCAACTTGGTTGACTTTGGAGTCACCTTGGAAACACATCTCTGTGTAAGCCCAAGAAAGGGTGTCCAGAACAGTTTAACTGAAGTGGGGGAGACTCACCCTGAATGTGGGCAGCACCGTCCTATTGGCTGGGTTCCTCAAATGAATAAAAACAAGTCCAGCAAGCATCTCTTTGCTTCTTACCTCTGTGACTAGCTATATCAGGTCCCCTTTGCCATACTAGTCCCACTTTGTTGGACAACAGGGCTTCTTAAACTCAGGACCAAAATAAGCCCTTCCTTCTTGTCAGGTGTTTGGCCATAGCAATAAGTAAAATTACGAATAGAGCGATATTGGCAGCTACATTTAAGCAGGCAGTACAAAGCAAACACATTTTCCAGGCTACCTGTAGATGTTAGCCAGGTAGGTTTTTTTTTTTTCTTTTTCTTTTTTTTTCCCCTTCACAAGGTTTAATTTTTAATTTCCAGAACACTGAAATGATTCATTATTTCTCTAAGTTGGTCTCTAGCCTGGCGCTTCTTGAGGACAGGGAGTTTTTTCTGAACAGGAACATCAGCAGACCACAGGTCCTCCCCAAATGCGAGTTTAAACAGAGAAAATTCTGAGAGTCTTTGTGCATTCTGGAACCGGTAGCAAGCATGTCTGGACATTTCTAGCTCCTATAGGTAAAATATGGAGGAATTATTCTATATTTTGAGAAACACCCTGATCCAAATACATCTAAGAAAGATGTGAAGTCAGCTCAGGCCCTTTTTTTGTCAAACACGAAAGGCTTTTTTTTTTTTTTTTTAAAATTTTAAACTACTGTTCACTTTACCCAGCCTTCCTAGGTCCTCAGCTCCTTTCCATGACATAAACTGTACGTAACTACGTAAGTAACTTAAGAGAGCTTAGCACTTCAGGCTAGTGCTCTGTTCGCTTTGCCGTTTGCTGGGGTAGTCGCAGGGTTTGTAGCATATGGTGTGTGGAGGTTAATGTCAAACATCTCAGGTACTTAGCAGCCTTTGCTCCCTGTTGGCTGCTTACAGAAACAGGAGGCTGCGCCCTCTACTGTTCATAGTTTATGAAATAGAGAAAATAAAGTCTTGATCTTTAGATGACAGGTTTAGCATGACTTGTTTGGTTGTCCGTACTCTTTTGTGAGTTCAGCTGGCAATCCAGAATTGCCGTCTGAGGGTTCCGTGAAGTTCTTTCATGGTCTCAATTCTGATTCTTCAGGGAACAAGCTTGAGGGAGGTGCTCATCGGAAAAGCTTAGCAAATTTAGTAAATCTGAATTTCACACGGAGAATCATTGAAATGGGGAGGTCTCTGTCATTGTTGCAGATCCAAAAAAAAAAAAAAGGGTCTTTGTCACTTTCCCAATTCAAATTACATGGGGATGAGTATGATGGTGGGGAAATATCAATAATTCTGTAATCACAGCACTCAGTGGGAAGAGGCAGAAAGAAGCTGAGTCCCAGGCCAGCCTAGGGTACATATCAAGTCACTGCCTCAAAATTCACACACACACACACACACACACACACACACACACACACACACACACACACACACAGTATCTCTACCACCTATCTGCCTTTTATCTATTTGCCATCCATCACTGATCATCTGTTACCTACCTACTTTCTAGCTAGCTATCACAAAGCACTGACTGTAAAATGGGGTACATTTTTAAATCAACACTCACTCACTAACATGCCTTTAATCATGCCTTGAAAATTATTTCCGAATCGGTCTTTGTAGCTTGTCCCGGATGGCTCTAAGGTTGCAGGCTCCTCACACAGGAGGAGCGGCACTGCAGGAGGTGCTAACTGCCTGAGGCAAAGCATCTGCGTGTAGAGTCCTTAGCATGTTAGCAGTTAATAATCAAACACTGAAAACACATTTAAGTAGCAAAATAAATATGCAGGCACTTAATAACCCTCCCTGTAGCCTCATATTGGTTTATCACTGATCTCAGGATATTGAACATATAAGAGTCATTACTGTGATTGGCTTCCGTGTTAGGAGCAAAGTCAGCAGCTGGGTAATATTCACTGTCCATGTGTTTGGGCAGGTTTGTGTAACAGGTTTCACGAGCCGGTGAAGCAGTATACAGTACTCTCTGTAGTGATGAAGGGCACAGATTCAAGGCCCTCTGAAATAGTTCTAGGCATACTCGCCCTTCATTCCCCAACTTTATGTAGCACTAAGTACTTTTCTTAGTACTGTGTTAAGTACAAGATATAGGGATGGGAGGGTCTCTACGACCGCCATAGCCAGCCGAGTAACGATAACATGGGAGGCGAGAAGACAGTTTGGCTCAACTCAACTGAGTAGCTGCTATTCGTTCAGACTTCCAGAATTTGACCCTAAGCAGTTTATTTTAGTCATAGTTAAACACAGCACAATTTGGTGGAAACTTGGAGATCATTAACTCAATCCTGTGTGCACAATAAATCTAAACTCTTTGTAATGTCTATGGAATATCCTCCATAAAGAAGACTTCTATATATTGACAAGTTCATGAGGAAGATCTGGAGGAGGATTCTAAGGAGTTTTGTCCATAGAGACAATGTGAAAGGTCACCAGGTTACTCACATCACCCACTGTAGACTTCTGGGAGGATAACAGGTTATATACCCCTTTCTGTGAAGGAACATCCCTGTGTGTTTAACATTCCTGGTTCCTCTCGTGCTTAGCTGTGAGCACAAGGACCCTCCCTGCCTGTTACATGGACACAGGTGATAGGCTCACCTAGCTGCTAGATTAAGATTTAAGTAAGATACTCAGTTTCCTAAGTTACGGGTACGTGACTAAGAAACTAGGCACTGGTTTGATCCTCTGTGAACAGGCAGAGTTGCTTGTTGACCCCTCCTTCCTGATATAAGGTGCTTAATTGGAATTCCTGTTCCTAATAGCTGCCCTTGTAGAAGCAGGATTGCTCAATTTCCTGTTTGCATTTGTTATTGATATCCATGAGGTAGCTTTATCGCCATTTAATTTGGTGCATATTGATCATTCAGTAGTGAACACAAATAAAGGGAAGGAGAGTTCATCCAGACTTGGTTCCTGAGGCTTGCCATATTGCTTTATCAGAGTTGCAAATGGGTAAGCAGATGTATCTGACACACAAAACCTCTAACGGCACAATGGGGTTGCTGGTGAATCTTGCTAGATGTGTGGATAAGACAGCTCTGAAACATCACCTTTCCAGAAATGGTATTTTATGGTTTCACATATAATGCAGGCTTTACAGTATCATCTAAACATTTCTTTCCCGTAGCATTTGGTGCCTCTTGAAGCCAGCGTTTTTTTCTTTATAGTTCTTGCTCCATTTGGTTTTCCTGAACAGCTCTTATTCTCTCCTTAGCTCAAGTCCATTTTTTTTTCATTAGTTTCTTGATAGCTCTTCCTTCCCCAGACAATACCAAGCGATAGTCCCTAGGTTCCCTCAGACTGCTCTACCTGAGCCTGTGCCTGCTCCCTCCAGTCACCACGCTGGCTCTCTAGTTTTCTTCCACTTGCTTTCTGAACATCTTCATCCCCAGCCTGGTCCTTCCATTTAACTCTCTTCTTTGTATCATTGTGATCATGATTATTGAGTTGTTTAAGAGACATCTCAGAGGGTTCGAGTGTGTACCCAGCCCCTTCCATTATTAGTGTGATTGCTCTGTTGACTTTCGTTCACAGACATGACAGTTGTGTCTTGGCTTGCTTTGGTGTGTCTCTCACATGCTATAAAGAATCTATGTTAAAATATTGATGGGTACCCATTTAGTGTGTGCCCAAATTTTACCATTGCCCTCCTGTGCTGACCCACATCCTCTCACCTGCATGGCTGCAGTGGCTCATTCCTCTCATGTGTTAGCTCTTCTCTTGACCCCTGTTCTCTAATCATCTGTGTTGTTCTGTACAACTTTATCTCCTCTTCTCCAACCTCATGATTTTTCAGATGCTTGTGAATAGGAACCCACAGATTGTATTCTCCCATTGTATATTTACCATGAAGGATGTTCATTTTAGCTTATGCTTTAATTTATTCACTATCCCTGTCTGCCTTCCTTATTAGAAGGGAAGCTCTATGATGGACGTAAACTGACTTGCTTCTGTTTTCCCTCCCTATTGCTCTACTTAAGCACTTAGAACATTAGCTAGAACTTGCTAAATACTCATTCTATTAATAATGATTTAAATATTGGCTACCTTCTAGCTATGTGCTAGAGCTCTGCAGCTGAAAATATTCCTGGCCAACCACAGTTCTGTGATTTACACAGAACACGCTGTTCTGTCTGCCTCCAGAAACAATTTGTTCTTAAGGCACCTCAACCAAGAACCTCTGCAGAATGTGCACACCGTCATCTTCACGACTCTCCAGGGCTGGAGCTCCTTATTCTGTCTCAATAATGGCCACTGCAAGGCTGCCACAGTGTGAGTGAGTGTGTGTGTGTGTGTGTGTGTGTGTGTGTGTGTAGTGTTAGAGTTCCCATTGCTGTGAAGAGACACCATGACCAAGGCAACTCTTATGAAGGACATCCTTACAGGTTCAGAGGTTCAGTCTATTATCATCAAAGTGGAAACATGGCAACTTCCAGATAAGCATGGCATAGGAGGAGCTGAGAGGTCTGCAGCTTGATCTGACTGCATCCAAGAGAAAACTGGCTCCCATGCAGCTAGAAGGAGGGTCCCAAAGCCTACCCCACAGTGACACACTTTCTCAGAGAAGTCTGCACCTACTCCAGAAAGGCCACATCTCCTAATAGTGCCACACTCTCTGACAAGCATATTCAAATCACCACAAATATATATATATGTGTGTGTGTGTAAATATATATTATATGTAATACCCATATAAGTTTATAAAATATATAAATATGTATATATGAATGTATATTGCCCCACTTCCTTCAATTAATGACATAAATGTTTGTTTGACTTAAGGCAAATCAGTGCTCACCTACTTTTATCCTGAATTGAGGACAGAATGTTCAGTTACAAGTAGAATTTAAAAGACAGGGCAAGAAAGGCTAAGAGACTGGCTGTGTGCTATTTATTTCTATGTTTAAAATTGCCTCAGTGTTTTCCAGTGTTCTAGCTCTTGCTAACATCACAGTGGAAGGTAAAGCTATCGACATTTTGTCCTGGAGACAATATAGACAGATTTAAAATGTCTTAATGAACTCTTAGAAGGTTTACACTGTGAAAAGCACCTAATAAATGTGTTCATATTGTTGTTGTTGAGTTCTAAGAGGTAAACTATTTTGTCCCATCTTTTAAATGATTGATTATGCTCTGATAATGAGTTCCATAAATAGTAGTGATGCTTATGAAAAATAAACTAATATTGAAGGATGTAGTTCTAGAAATAACTGATACAGGAGAAAGACATCACACCAGGGAAGTCTACTTCCATACATGTCCTAGGCAATGAGACCTAAAACAGGATATTGCTTTTCTTCCCACTTCCTGTGTTCTCCCTTCTTCAAAACTTCTTTTGAGCAAGAGGGATTTCAGAGAAAAATATACTCCAAGGAATCAAAAGGAATCCTCCAATGAATAAACATGGTTTGTCTGTGCTGAAACTAAGTTTTGCATGATAAAGGTCCACCCTGTTTAGGTGGGGGAGATTCCCTGTGCCCCAGCTACTTGATCTTATGTGGCCTCAGAAGCATAATGAGCCATAGGACAAGAAGGCACTGCACACTTAAGAAGGAAGGTAATATTCGGCCTAAATGAAAGGAAAAATGTTGGCTGATTGGCCTCCCCAGGCACAAAGGGGATATATATTGGTTCAGTTTGCTATAGCAAGAATTCTTTCCCCTAGGAATATGACTAACACTAAAATGCTTTCAAGTTGGATTAGGATGTGCTTGCAAATTCAAGTTCAGCTTTTTAAACTCAACTGAGTGTATGTGCTCCAGCTTCTGTATGCTTATGTTGTTCTTGTTCTGCTATGAATAGAAAGTGTACTTCACAATTTTAGAAAGTCTGCTGTCTTTACCTTTGTTCACTCAACCCTGATATCAAGTTTCTGCCTTTGTTTTAATTAACCAAGTGTGATGTCTATTTCATTGATAACTTAAGGAGTTGGAGAAATGGCTCAGTGGTTAAGAGCACTGACTGCTCTTCCTGAGGTCCTGAGTTCAATTCCCAGCAACCACATGGTGGCTCACAACCATCTGTAATGGGATCTGATGCCCTCTTCTGGTGTGTCTGAAGACAGCTACAGTGAACACATATATGTAAATAAGTAATAATTCTTTAAAAAAATAATTTACTTTTCTTGTTCTTTTGCAGTTTTAAAAAAAACACACACACATAGAAACACACACACATGTGCACACACACACACACACACACACACGTCCCAAGTCTTACGCCTATCAAAGCTGATACAAATTTGAGTGTACTCCAGTAATGTTATTAGATACAGTCCTTTTCTCTTTATAGTAATATCTCCTAATTGATGGCAGCATTGTTCTGGCCTCATGGAGCATGTTTTGTTTGTATGCACTTGGAAGTTCTGTAAAGTTTGCACAATTTATACATTAGCGAAAGGAACAAGTTTTGTTTTTGTTTTTTTTTTTTGTTTGTTTTGTTTTTTGTTTTTTTTTTTTTGTTTTTTTTTTGTTTTTTTTTTTTGAGACAGGGTTTCTCTGTATAGCCTTGGCTGTCCTGGAACTCACGTTGTAGACCAGGCTGGCCTCGAACTCAGAAATCCTCCTGCCTCTGCCTCCCAAGTGCTGGGATTAAAGGTGTGCACCACCACTGCCTGGCAAGTTTTGTTATTCAAATTAAAACTATTTGATTTCATCTTTAGTGAAACAATGCAGGAAAATGGTTTACAACATGATACTTAAGTTTTGAAAATGACAAGGAACTACAATAACACCATAAGACTAACTTTCAACCTGTGTTTCTTTGGCTGGAAGACTATCAGGGGAATAGATTGAGACAGCAAATATTTTGTTGTTTGTGTTCAGAACTATCTTACCTTTTAAAATGGCATTTCTTTATTCCATGCTGTCTAGAAGACTTTTAATGCAAAGGAAAGTATAGTTATCCGTCTTCCATCCATTATTCTCCTGTCTCAGTCATGTGCATGTGTTCTTCACTCACATGAGATGAGGATATGTTCTGCTCTTAGAGTCATGCTGCACCATCAGATTGTTTTGTTGACTTTGTCATTGTATTGTTTAATTGCTGGTTCTGCAGAATAGGTAATTGTTTAATTGCTGATTCCACAGGACAAGTGACTGTGTTGCAGAAATCATTTTTCGGGGACTCTTGTACTGGATGAATTATTAAACAAAGACTTCAAGTGACTGTTGAATCACTACCAGTCCTTAGATCAGTTGTAGCAACCTTGGAGAGAAATAAATGTATGTACACATCACATTTAAGTTTATTCATTTTAAGTGATCAAAATGTATGTATTCATTAACTCCAAAGTGGGTGAAGTTGTAAATAAATTTTGACCAGTTTTCTTTCAGTTGCAGTGAATGTGTTCCAGGAGACATGGGTAGAAGGGATGAGATTCTAGATGTCGAATTACAAATGCTAGCATCCTTTGTTTACCTCTTTCTCCTGACAGCATGAGAGAAATCTATTTATTTGGGTTAAGTAGCTCCAGGCTCAGCCTCTGTTGATGAAGCTGAGTTGGCTACTGCACAAATGCAAAACTATCATGGAAGTAGATTTAAAAAACAAAACCAGTATAATATGTGTTGTTCCTATTTTTTTACACTGAAATTTACCCAGTCTTTAAACTGTAATGTACTGACCCAGACACAAGACAGAAAGGGAGAAGAAATTGATGACCAAAATGTGTATCCCAGTGCAGGGAGCTGTGTCTTGCAACCCAGGGAAGTCTGTCCTAAGTTTAGGGAAAAGGAAGAGGGACAGGATGATAAACAAACACAGTTTATCAGTGCTCATGCCTTCACACCCTTATAAAAGGTGTGGCAAAAGCATGAGAGAATATTGATACCATCTTCATTAAGGCCTCTACCTAGTAATCTAAGTGACCATCCATGGTCGCACCAATGCCTTTTGTGTGGGGCTCACTGGAAACGTTAACGTTGTCATGGTGGCCAGGCTCCTCTTGGAATTTTAAAGATTCAAAATATTGTTCCTTTGGT